>NC_134502.1:11882713-11913549 GCF_040206685.1 Ascaphus truei
CAGCGGTCTGACAGAAGTATTCTCTGACTTCCGGTGTCTGCCGCTGCTACAGCGTAACTCCTCCCTACCGCCCTCCTGTCCCATTCACATGGTCCTCTTCTCCCTCCGCCACCAACTGCTGTCCTCTGCCGAGCTTCGCTGCAGGATGCCGTCCTTCTCTCCCTCCGCCGCCGGCTGCTGTACTCTGTCGCTGCCGAGCTTCGCTGCAGGATGCCGTCCTTCTCTCCCTCCGCCGCCGGCTGCTGTCCTCTGTCGCTGCCGAGCTTCGCTGCAGGATGCCGTCCTTCTCTCTCTCCGCCGCCGGCTGCTGTCCTCTGTCGCTGCCGAGCTTCGCTGCAGGATGCCGTCCTTCTCTCCCTCCGCCGCTGGCTGCTGTCCTCTGCCGCTGCCGGCTGCTGTCCTCTGTCGCTGCCGAGCTTCGCTGCAGGATGCCGTCCTTCTCTCCCTCCGCCGCTGGCTGCTGTCCTCTGTCGCTACCGAGCTTCGCTGCAGGATGCCGTCCTTCTCTCCCTCCGGCGCTGGCTGCTGTCCTCTGTCGCTGCCGAGCTTCGCTGCAGGATGCCGTCCTTCTCTCCCTCCGCCGCTGGCTGCTGTCCTCTGTCGCTGCCGAGCTTCGCTGCAGGATGCCGTCCTTCTCTCCCTCCGGCGCTGGCTGCTGTCCTCTGTCGCTGCCGAGCTTCGCTGCAGGATGCCGTCCTTCTCTCTCTCCGCCGCCGGCTGCTGTCCTCTGTCGCTGCCGAGCTTCGCTGCAGGATGCCGTCCTTCTCTCCCTCCGCTGACGGCTGCTGTCCTCTGTCGCTTCCGAGCTTCGCTGCAGGATGCCGTCCTTCTCTCCCTCCGGCGCTGGCTGCTGTCCTCTGT
Organism: Ascaphus truei; assembly: GCF_040206685.1. NCBI lineage: Eukaryota > Metazoa > Chordata > Amphibia > Anura > Ascaphidae > Ascaphus > Ascaphus truei. The sequence continues at coordinate 11,883,575 of NC_134502.1, forward strand.
CGCTGCCGAGCTTCGCTGCAGGATGCCGTCCTTCTCTCTCTCCGCCGCCGGCTGCTGTCCTCTGTCGCTGCCGAGCTTCGCTGCAGGATGCCGTCCTTCTCTCCCTCCGCTGACGGCTGCTGTCCTCTGTCGCTTCCGAGCTTCGCTGCAGGATGCCGTCCTTCTCTCCCTCCGGCGCTGGCTGCTGTCCTCTGTCGCTGCCGAGCTTCGCTGCAGGATGTCGTCCTTCTCTCCCTCCGGCGCTGGCTGCTGTCCTCTGTCGCTGCCGAGCTTCGCTGCAGGATGCCGTCCTTCTCTCCCTCCGCTGACGGCTGCTGTCCTCTGTCGCTTCCGAGCTTCGCTGCAGGATGCCGTCCTTCTCTCCCTCCGGCGCTGGCTGCTGTCCTCTGTCGCTGCCGAGCTTCGCTGCAGGATGCCGTCCTTCTCTCCCTCCGCCGCCGGCTGCTGTCCTGTCGCTGCCGGCTGCTGACCTTCGCTATATATCCATACATACATATATATATATACACACACACACACAGTGTATATATATATATATAAATATATATATATATATATATATATATTACATACATACTGTACACACACACACACCAGAATATATGAGCTCTTCAGTATTTGTTGATACCTTTTTTTATTTGGACCAACAATTTGTGTCATGGGACAAGCTTTCAAGAGTTTTCCTCTCTTCCTCAGGTCGAGCAATACCATAAATATATACACACATATACATACACACTATGTGTGCGTGTCTATGTATGTGTGCGCATGTTTATGTGTGCGTGTGCGAATGTTTATGTGTGCGTGTATATGTATACATGTGCGTATGTGTGTGCGTGTATAAGTGCGTGTGCGCATGTATGTGTGTGCGTGTGCGCATGTATGTGTGCGTGTATATGTATACGTGTGCGTATGTTTGTGCGTGTATAAGTGCGTCTGCGCATGTATGTGTGCGTGTGCGCATGTTCATGTGTGTGTGTGTATATGTGTGCGTGTGCGCATGTATATGTGTGCGTGCGTGTGCGTGTGTGTGCGCATGTGTATGTGTGCGCATTTATATATGTGCGTGCGTGTGCATGTATGTGTGCGTGTGCACATGTGTATGTGTGCATGTATATGCGTGCGTGTGCATATATATCTATATCATACACACACATACATAAACACCTAAGCTCCGCAGGGCCCTGTGCCTGCAAAATGTCTCTGTAAAGTGCTATGTAAAACTCGAAGCGCTATACAAGAACAAGCCATTATTAATTTTAATAACACACACATTGAATTGTACACATTCACATACACACAAAATTAAATATACATATTGTTTACAGTATGATATATACAGATCTGATTTTAAATGAGTTGTTAATATTTAACATTAACTACACACGTGCAATGGAATAAGGTTTAATTAATTAATTCATTCTGAGCTACTCTCCTTTTCTGCTGCTGCTCCTGCTCTGACAATTCTGTGGGGAAGATCATGTGCTAGTACTAGTAGAAAAACCAGAACCCCAGCAGAGAACACTCAACAGTGCACAATATACAGTGAAGGAGGTTGTGTGGGATGTAATGTGTATAGTGAGTTAATTAAAATACCATTTATTAGAGTCTTAACTCAATTAAAATAAAACGGACGCTAAGTACCAGGGTGATAGGTGCTAGTAGGCCAAAAAAACGCAGCGAAAGTAAAAAACACCAGAACTCAAGTGTAAAGTGTTGGCTGTTACCCTTGATGATATTTGCAGGGTAAAGTCAGATGTTTTAAACAACCACAGGTGTCTGTGTATATAGTAGGTAAATCACAGATACAGCCACCTGTGTTAATCAAGTGTCTAGCTTATAGGTAATGGTGACTGGTGTTATATGTACCAGATCGTTATATACTCAGGTAAGTAGACCAGGTGAGTACACACCACAATAGGTTAATGCAGGGACCGTCATCAATTACCAGTGTTAGAGGTAATCCATATAAGCAGGTCGCTGCTTGAGTCCCTGGATGGTGCTACTATATCAAGGCACCATATCTGTGTAAGATCACACACACTCACTGAAAGCTCCCCCAGCGCCAGTCTCCTGGGGGGGTGTATCTATTGTAAGCAGACAACAGATGGCTGTAGAACCGGTGGGTAGAAAAAATGTAGATCTCAAGTAGTGTCTACTAACACTTAGATACAGATAAAAACAGCATGAGGTACTGGTAGGATAAAAAGGCAGGAACCGTGACCAAACTGTGTCAACATACACACATCTGCTAATGCCTGGTGTGTCAAAAGTCTGCACGGTTTCTGCCTACACGAACTAGTATCGAGCTAATGCTCATATGCAACTCTCTGTGAGGGAGTTACTCTGGGTCAGGACGCGCTACGATCACGAGCGTTAGTCCCGCCCCCTTGACGTAATGACGTCACTGCCGACGTACGTTTCGCTTAGGCAAGAAGCTTTCTCAAGGCTCAAGGAAGATCATGTGACCAGGCAATGACTGATACATTTGTGCTCATGCACGTGCATGGCTGTGGAGGGGGCAGGACTCACTAAGGGGTGTGCCAGAGCCTGTCACAGAAAAGGAAGGGGTTGTGCCTTTCTAAAGGGTTGCTATAGAAACAAAAATGCTCGTTACATTAGAATACATTAAAAATTGTCTTTCAAAGTTGTTTTTTAAAAAAAAAAGAAAATGCTACAAGTATTTTCTCACAGTACAGAACTGATTTATTAAAAAAAAACACACATTAATGATATTGACTGAACTGCAGCTTTAAACCCTGTCTGACTGGTTAAAAACCGCACCAGATTTATCATAGAGATTCTCTCTGGCCACAGGATTTGTTTGCTCCCAATAAATCTGTCCTGTGCTAATTGGTAATAATATTAATAGCCTGTGGTCGTTATCACTCGAGCTTCTCTCCATTCCCTCTCTGGAAGCTGCTGCGCTGTTTTTCCCACAGTCTGTGGTATCCGCCTGCCTGCGCCAGCAGCTGCATGTGTGTGCCCTCCTCCATGATCCGACCCCCCTCTAGTACCAGGATGTGGTCTGCCCTTTCCACAGTGCTGATCCGGTGAGAGATGAGCAGCACCGTTCTGTGCTGGGGCCCGTCATACAGAGCGCTCTGCACCTGAGAGAGGAGAGGACACCCGGGTCAGGATGTTACCCTCCGCCGTGTATACGCCCCAATCTTACCCTGTGCCATGTACACACACCCGCCCTCACCCTGTGCCATGATCACACCCGCACTCACCCTGTGCCATGTACACATACCCGCCCTCACCCTGTGCCATGATCACACCCGCACTCACCCTGTGCCATGTACACACCCGCCCTCACCCTGTGCCGTGATCACACCCCACACTCGCCCTGTGCCGTGTATACACGCCGCCCTCCCCCTGTGCTGTGTGCACATGCCACTCTCACCCTGTGCTGCGTACACATGCCACTCTCACCCTGTGCCATGTACAAATGCCACTCTCACCTTGTGCTGCATACATAGCCCGCTCTCACACTGCACCATGTATATACCCCGGTCTCAGCATTTACCACGTACACACGCTGCTCTCACCCGGTACTGTATATACATCCCGCTCTCACCCTGTGCCATGTATATACCCTGCCCTCACCCTGCACTGTGTATACACCCCAGTCTTACCCTGTGCCGTGTATAACGCCCCATCCTCACCCTGCACTGTGTATACACTCTGATCTCACTATGTGCCATGAATATGCTCCGGTCACCCTGTGCCTTGTATACAACCCTGTCTCACCCTGTGCTGTTTAATAACCCAGTGTACACCCTGGTCTCACCTTGTGCTGTGTAAACACCCTGGACTCACCCACTGCCATGTATACACCCGGTCTCACCCTGTGCCATGTATAAACCCCGGTCTCATCTTATGCCATGTAGTGTATACACCTCGGTGTCAACCTGTGCCATGTACACAGGCTGGTCTCACCCTGAGCCGTATATAAACCCCAGTCTCACCCTGAGCCGTGTATATGCCTTGCTCTCACCCAGTCTTGCATATACATCCTGCTCTCAATCTGTGCCACAAATACACCCTGCTCTGATCCTGTGCCATTTATATGCAACATGGTCACCCTCTGTCGTGTATACACCCCGGTCTTACCTTGCGCTCGCTCTCTGTATCCAGAGCACTGGTGGCATCGTCCAGTATGAGGATCTGGGGGTCCCTCAGCAGAGCTCTCGCCAGTGCCACCCGCTGCTTCTGCCCCCCAGAGAGAAGCTCACCCCTCTGCCCTGCACCTGAGGAAAAAGGGGGAGAGAGGGAGAGGTACTTTAATACCTGTTTGTGTGTATATAGATAATATATCTATATATATCCTCACCCTCTCCCTGTCTCTGTCACCCTCTGTCGCACACACACTCTCTCTCTGTCGCACCCATACTCTCTCTCTCTCTCTGCCTCACCCATACTTTCTCTCTCTCTCTGTCTGTCACCCACACTCTCTCACACTGGATCGGGATATCTTATTTACCCTGTATATCTTAACTGCCCTATACCTACACCGAAATAACCTATACGGCTTTCTTCCAGATCTAACTCTCGAGCTTCACACGGGAGACATCAGAATCCCCCCTAACCCAGAAGACAGGTAGGGAACACCTCCCCTCCAATTGCGGGAATGCGGGTAGCTGGATATTGAGGTACTGCAGATCAGGTAAGATCCCCGGCGGGATTGCTGCTTTAGGTATTGTGAAGCGGGGGCATCAAGGCACTGGTAAAGGGGTTCAGGAAACTAGTCATTCACATCTGGCTTTTTTTTCTAGATCCGACACACACACACACACGTAATTATGTAACAAGGACTAATTGTAGTAAAGTATAAATGTAATACAATAAATAAACTCTTATGTCAAAAACGAATGTTGTTCTTACTAGGAATTTATTAATTTCTTTTTTTTAAAAACCTGAGGCTGGGGGCAGGGCTAAAGGCGGGCTGGGGGAGAGGGTAAGTGGCGAGTAGATTTTATGGAGATTTGTCGACCAGTGTATATATATATATATCTCAAAAAGAGTGTTTGGACCAATAACCCATATAGTGCGGGCCTGGTCTACTATGGCGTTTCATAGATGATATTTTGATCATTTGGGACACTAACATTGGTGATATTCATGAGTTATTTACACATGTCTTTGAAAACACTTGGTCTGTTTTTCACTTCAGTGGTTGATTCTAATTCTATTATTTTTCTAGATCTTTGCTTAAAAGTTGACTGGAAAAATGAGGTACAGACAGATGTACATATTAAGGAGGTGGCGTCCAATAGCTACCTCCATGCTAAGAGCAGTCATCACCAAGGTTGGCTGAGGAATATTCCATACAGCCAGTTTAGTAGATTGAAACGCAATTGCTCCACTGATCTTGACTTCATTGTTCATCCCAATATTATGAAGGCCAAATTTATTGAGGAAGATATGACAGTGCACATGTTGAAGAATCATTTGCACGAGCAGCAGAACTTGATAGGCAGGTTCTGCTTCAAACAAAAAGAGAAATATGAAAACAGGGTTTCTCGAAATGGCCGATCCCCTTTTAACGAGTGTATGTCTTTTTCCACGAAATGTAGCCAGTCGCACAAATCGGTGAAGTCTATTTTCAATAGACACTGGGGCATTTTGAAGCATGATCCTGTTTTGGGAGAACATTTGGACCAACGACCCTCTATTGTTTATAGAAAAGCAGAGTGTCATAAAACTATGTTGGCTCCTACTAAACCACGATCCTTTTCCGTTCCCGCTCTTATTTCTAGGCCATCTGGTAATTTTAGGTGCAATAGAGGGAGGTGTCTTACATGTACTTTTTTGGAGACACAAAAAAAATGTACATCCTTCTCTCATGGGGAGAGTTTTTTAGTTAAAGGCTTTATTAATTGCCAGACTACTTTTGTTATTTACATGATTTCTTGTGGATGCACCACATGTCCCCTTTGCACCAGATTTTTGGAACACAGGAGGAATATTTTGAATGGTGTTATTAATCATCATTTATCTAAACATCACCTCCTTTGTCACAATCAATCTGCTGATGGTCTAAGAGTTATGGGGTTGGAACACATCCTGTCCTCCGTTCTAGCGAGAGACAGGGTTAAAGTGCTTTGTCGTACGGAGACCTACTGGAATTTCAAGCTTAATATCTTGATACCCGGTGGTCTTAATGAAAATCTGGACACTAGTACTATTGTATAGTGTCCATATTTTCTTAAAAGTATTGGTATGTCCTTTTCGTCCCCCTTTTTTTTATCCCTTTTGGGGATTATATATATTTTAAATATATTCATTTCAATTGATTTGATAAGATTTCCATATTTATGCTGATATTGTTATATATACACATATGCTATTGATATTTTTCTGAATTATATTTAGTGTAATTTATGGTTTATTTTTTGTTTCGTTACATATTTTATATTTTACTTGTCAATTTGTATTAGTTAATACATTTTTATAATTTATATTTTGATGGGTCGATTTATGTATTTAATAATATTATTTTATTTATTTATATTGTGGTCTATCTTGAGTTATGTTCCCATTTTCCATTACCAAGTCAGTATGGAGTTTATCTGTTTTTTACTGATTTTATATTAACCAATCAGGACTCAATTGGGTCCATATACTGTATACTCATTGCCATCAACCAAGAAACAGCTGACGAAACATGTTGGTTTACGTCATTGTGTCTGTTGATTCAGCTGAATGAGGAGTGAGGAGTTCCTGAATTGTATGCCACATGCAGATTATGGAAGCGTGCAGCTTAACTTTCTTGCTGTTGATATTGAGAGCTTTACAGCAGGAGGAAAGATCTATAGGCTGGATTGTAAATCTTAGGCTGCGGCCAGGGTGCCGCTGAGTGGGCGAGCGCGCTCACGCTGGCCGTGATGAAACACATTGCGGCAATGTGTGTGGCCAGTGTGAGTAAGCGCCTAAGCATGCACGGCGCTTAGCTGCTTGCCAAGCAAGCAAATTTGAATTTGCCGCTTGCTCGCGCCACCGCGCATGAGCGCCTGCACGCTCAGCGCCACCCTGGCCACAGCCTTACGGGCTTCCAGTTTTATCAGCGTGGCTGGCTTGCAGTCACTGGATTGGAGAGGGAAATCAAACAGTGTGTTCCTGGATCAGCATTGTTTGGTTGCCGAGCAGCATATCGGAGGTGCTTAGCTGACGGAGCGATTTGTGTATCCCTTAGGATCGTCTATTTTACTTGTCACTGATGAGATCGTTCCTATATCTTCACTTCCTGCTATTGCTTGTTTCCAGCCTACAAATGGTTACATTTTGCTACTAACAAGTGGCTACACATTGCAACATATGTGACACTGATCTATCTTCAATCAAGACATAATAACAGTATTTGCTGCACACTTATTAGCTTCTATCAATTGAGACTTCGAAGTGGCTAAGACTATAATGGCTATTAATATCTCTACTCCTATATCTCCTCCTCAGCTTGTTTTTCGGACACTTAATTGGTATTAATATTCCCTCTGAATTTGTATTTTGTTATTTTCTTGTTATTTGTTTGTTATAAACATACAAGACAATAACCGAGGTCACATAAGTCCCTTTAACACGCACTCATGGTGCAAATAGTAGAAATATATTGTTTTGGGATGAAAATATCCACAGAGAGAACTCAGATATATCACTGAACCACACACTAAAGGGTTAACAATGGTAACAGGACGTCTAACCTGCTAAAAGCAAAAATAATACATCTTTAATAATATAACTTTAACAACGCCGAAACACAAAGTGAATGTATGTAACAGTGAATATAAAATTGGAATAAAATAAATCCCCTGATCTGGCAAATTACAGTTCTATTGTCATTGTCTATTGTCATTATGCCCTCCGATAAGGGGGGCAATGTAGTTCTACTTAATAGGGAAGCATATGTTAAAGAGGGCTTGCGACTTCTCTCAGACACTAGTTGTTACAAAGTCCTCATCAATGACCCCACAAGACAATTCCTAGACGAACTTACTCAGGTGTTGAGAGGGCCTTGACCTAAAGGTTATATCCCAGAGTGAATTTAACTTCATGCTAATAAAAAATCCCACTTTGGCCACATTCTATTATTTAACTAAAATACACAAAAACAAGGATTTTCCACCGGGCAGACCTATTGTATCAGGAGTGGGTAATATTACATCAAATATAAGCATGTACTTGGATCGTTTTCTAAGACCTTTTGTCGCTTCCCTCCCTTCTCTCCTAAAGGACACTACAGATGTCTTGTCTAGGCTTGAGGATATCACTGTTGAACAACATGTACTTCTGGTTGGCATCGATGTCGAGAGTTTGTACACAAGTATTTTACATGAGATAGGATTGTTATCTGTGTCACATTTTCTCAGATCTTGTGACATACACTCTAGCCAACACAATGCATTTGTCATTAAGTTACTCAACCTCACCCTTACTAAAAATGTATTTATGTTTAACGACAAAATATACCATAAATTACACGGTACCACCATGGGCACCACGTGCGCTTCCACCTACGCGAATCTTTATTTGAGTTGGTGGGAGGAGACAGTGGTGTTCATGGAGGACTACAAGGAATTTACTGAACACATCATAGTATGGGTGAGGTACATAGATGACATTTTGCTCCTGTGGGGTGGCACAGAGACTCTTGACTAGTTTCATCAATGTACTGAACATTAACAACTTAAACCTGAGACTGACTTACCAATCAAGTCTACAAAGTATCGACTTTCTGGATCTGATGATTACCAAGAGTGAGGAGGGTCGACTGGAAAGCACGATCTTCTGTAAACCCACCTCTACAAATAGTCTACTTTTGGCCAGTAGTCACCACCCCACTTATATGATTAATAGCATACCCACTGGCCAGTTCTTACGCTTAAGGCGTAATTGCTCAAGTACCATTGAGTTTAAACAACAGGCAGTAGACATGACAGGCCATTTCATAGAGCGTGGTTATAGTAAGCAAGTTGTCAGGAGGGCATATCAGGGAGCCTTACATAACCAGAGACATCATCTTCTCATACAACGTCCGGCAACTGATTCACCTAATGGCAAGATGGTCAGGTTCATTAGCACCTACATTGACCAAAGAAGTTGAAGGATATTCTTGTGCATAGCCACCATAAGAACAGCCATAATAGAACCTGGTTGGGACCCAAACCGAAGGGGTTTTGCCCCTGTGGCCGTTGCAAGGCATGTACTTCGATGAGGAAGATTCAGAGTTTTTCGGATTCTAATAATTCAATCACTTTCAAATAAAGACATTCATAAACTGCTTGACGACCGGGATCATCTATTTGATCATGTGTACATCCAAAAAACAATATGTCGGTGAAACACATAGACCACTAAAAGTAAGGGTCTTGGAACACCTAGGTTCCGTTCAAAATAAACGTGACACTCCAGTGGCAAGGCCTGTGAATGTGATATGCACAGAGGTGATCCCAGGGTTCTTACCTTCACGGGGATAGAACACGTCTCATGGGGTCCACGCAGTGGCGATTGGGATCGCAAACTCTTACAACATGAGTGCAGGTGGATTCACACATTGGGCACACAGACACCAAATGGAATGAACGAGGGTTTTATTTATTCCTAGTTCATTGGAGTCTACTCTTATGTGTCTGCCTACTATCACATCAACTCTGCCTCATCCTAGTCAGTAACAGTGGTACTAACATTTGATCATATTCATCATCCACGGGTAGAGGGATCCAGGGATATTGCTTAAACATTAGAGACCCATTTTTTCCCCTTGGGGCGGGCCGATTAGGTCAGCACAATCCTTCACCACTGACCTCCTCTCACTTGTTTATATCTGATCCCTCTGCTGTTTAAATGTTTGGATTTTTTCGATCATTGTGCTACCACGGACTGGGCACTATTGTCCATCTACATATTTTTATCCTAATTAAGCTGACTATGTCAGGAACATAGTTCCATACTGATGACCCTGTCTGTCATCTGGAGTGGTTAGCCCAGGCTTATACTGCTGACCCATTCTGATCATTCTGAGTTAAGTTCTTCTGGGAATTATTGCATATGCCTAGATACTTTTACTAATTCGTGTCTCATATCCACACCGTGCACACATCATTGACACTGTGCGGCTATACAACAATTTATTTATTTCTGTACCTCTTAATATTAAATGTCACACTTGCCTAATTATACGTGCATTGTGATTATGCAGTGCCTCCTCTGCTTATTTCATATGTGGCAACCAGAGAGATTGGTTTCTCGGTACTGAATCCTCCCCTACCTTAGGGTATAACAGGCGCATGGATGCCATCTGTATGTTGCTCCTCCCCCCTAAAGAAGTGTGACTCGTCACACTAAAGTGCATCAGGGCGCAGTGATGTCACGTCCATGACGTCCGCGAGCGGGATGATGTTAGGAGGAGTGTAGCGCTCTAGCCCCGGCATGGGACATGGTTGTACACCGTACACTCTTTTCACAGCTGCGCTATAATATACGTTGTGCCTTCTGTGCGACGCGTCTATTTTTACACCAGCACTTGAGTGTGTTGACTTCATGTGCATATGATTGGTTGATACATCGCTGTGTGTTAACTGCATTTACTTCACAGTCACAGTCTAATTTTGGTATACCTGTGTACTCTCTATTTTGTGCTACATATCTATCTAAGCACAAGGGGCTCTACACTAGACCATTATGGTCGCCTAGTAGTTATTCTATAGGGATCACTATATGTTTGGCATATTTATCAGCATCCTCGCTTTATACTACATTATTGTTTGCCATACCATTATTGTTATACCTACTACTAGCTTTCCTCCTTTATACCCTCCCCATCTGGGGATTTATTTTATTCCAATTTTATATTCACTGTTACATACATTCACTTTCTGTTTTGGTGTTGTTAAAGTTATATTATTAAAGATTTATTATTTTTGCTTTTAGCAGGTTAGACGTCCTGTTACCATTGTTAACCCTTTCATGTGTGGTTGAGTGGTATATCTGAGTTCTCTCTGTGTATATTTTCATCCCAAAACAATATATTTCTACTATTGCACCATGAGTGCATGTTAAAGTGACCTCAGTTACTGTCTTGTATGTTTCTAAGTGATTTTTCCCCTATGCCCTGGTGTTTATGTTTACTCAACTTGTTATATGGATTTGAACGATATCTAATTTGTTGTATATTTGTTTGTTATACCTTGTCTTTATCTATTGGGACCTTGTATTTCCCTGTTTTTTTCATAATAAATAGCCCAGATTTATGCATTTTTCTATCTTGGATTGCGCTCTTTTTTTTTGGTGTATTTTATGGAATGGATTTATCCTCATTAGAGCTGCATCCTTTTTAGTTTTCATTCCCATCATCACTACATGTCTTAATTTTTGCTACATTTTTTAGCTTATATTTTCCTTTATTTCACACAATATTTTTATTATACACGTCTAGCGCTGGTTCTATATATATATATATATATATATATATATATATATATATATATATATATATATATATATATATATATATATATATATATATATATATATATATAGACATAGAAGATGACCTAGGCGCAAACAAAAAGGGAAGGAAAAAGGAAAAAATAATAATATAATGGGAAGTCCAAAATAATTCAAAAAACAGAACACTGTCAAGGAAGGGGATCCCAAAAAACAACTGTCACTTTATCCAATTGGGAACGAGAAGTTCCTTGCTGTAGAAAATTAGGAGTATATATAATGTAAACACATATAAGGAAATGATGACCCGATGATATAATTCTATCGATTAGGATTGTGGATAGTATAATTAGTGAAATACTTGAATGGATAGTAGTCTTCTTAGAAAATGTAATTATAAAAACTTAATTGAATACAAAATAAAACAACAATAATATGAGAGGATACACTTAATGAATATAAATATGTCCTCTAAAATATGTTTCTATCTATCATCAGATATAATCAGTATGTATACTATATTTCAGAATACAACATTGATTGGAATATGTTAGTCTTATTGTACATTAGGTTTGGGAAATGTTATTATGTTATAGTTAACTCATGCTTTTAAGATTCGATGCGTATACTTTGTATTTTTTGATATAATGTTGTATATCTACATCTTTCTATGTTTTCAATATGTTCATGATTTTCCTATGCCAATTGTTGACTGCGGATACAATTTAAATATATTTGGTGTTTAGATCTAAATCTTTGTATGTTACAACAATATATTACTATTCCTCTAGATATAATATCCCCATATAGGGAGTGTAACAGGGGAGTAATCCCTGTTCAAGTAATGTGCCTTTAATCTAGCAGTGTGGTGGTTAACTGCTGGTAGTCAATTAATAAACACCACCTGCCTCATTTAGATTGCTTACAAACGCCTTTCTGTTGAGACAGGAAGTGACTCCTTAGCTCTGTCTGAGAGCTGAACTTTGGAGACAGAGCAGTGTTCTGGAGTCACCCAGGAGAGACTGACCAAGAGAACACATATCTCTGGAACTGGCCGGTCTTGAGCTCTGCACAGCATAGCTGATTGCAAGACACCAAATAAGACTTCTAAACTTGGGTGCTGATTTTCTGTGCACGCACGGGTGCGGTTCCAGGAGAGCAGAGAAGCTTACTCTACAGCAGCTAACAGATAAGACTTTCATTATTAAGAGACTGCTTATATCTGCATATTTCATGCTATATGTTTTGGGGCTGTGAGACATGCTTGACTTAGGGAGTTGTGAATTAAATTCATGGCATTTTCACTAGAGATACTCCCAAGTGAATAGAAGCTTTGTTCCCCCCCTGTGTTTGGATGATTTCCTGATGAAAAGGAAAAGGCACAATAAAGCCTTATTATAATTTCACATTATAAAAGTCTCCAATTGTGTACCTCTGTGAACGTCCGTCTACAGGGAGATTTTCAAATTTATGTCCAAGAAATGTTACAAAGTAGTTAATATTTCAATAGGGGTTAATACATGTTTACAATTAAAATACACCCTCCCCTTTTGATCATTTTATGATGTTATTATGTCCTCTAAAATATGTTTCTATCTATCATCAGATATAATCAGTATGTATATTATATTTCAGAATACAACATTGATTGGAATATGTTAGTATAATTGTACATTAGGTTTGGGAAATGTTATTATGTTATAGTTAACTCAGGCTTTTAAGATTCGATGCGTATACATTGTATTTTTTGATATAATGTTGTATATCTTTATGTCTAATTATTCTTGGATTATTGTGCTAGTTTAACATATTATGCAATATTTTTGTTATGAATCTTTTTAATTTTTCCAGTTAAAATTTAACAATACAATTCACTTTATTATATATATATATATATATAAAGTTATTTCTATATTATAGATTAGTAAGTGTTAAATGAAGAATGACCTTTTCCTATAATTGGGGTTATGTAATAATGAATTAGAGTATAAGTGTAATATTATATCCCAATGATCCATGACTAATTACACATAGTGTATTTTCATGTAGATATAAAGTAATGATTGAATTAATTCTCCATGTCAAAATTGATTCTTCATGGTTCATTCCATGAATATAGTGTAAGTGCACTAATTTAATTGTACCAACTAAAACTCCTAATAGAAGGCTTCTATTTGATAGGTGACAGTCAGATGTGCCTATCGTGTGGTATAATTAGCATAACTGCATTTGGAATTAAATGTGAGTTGCTGTGGGGATGTTATAATCCAATTATCTTAAAATCTATGCTTATTATTAATCCTGTTTAATGATTGTGTTTTATACATTTTCAATATATATCCTTTATTTGAATTCATGTAATTACTAATTGGTCAGTATTCTATGTTTTCTTGCTATGTCTAACAGTGTACAAATGAAGTTTAAATTGTGATTTACGATTGCTATCATATGTTATGATCATGTGTTTACAATTAGTATTGTAGAGTAGGTGCTTATATATAGAGAGGGATAGTTAGTCCAGTATTGAACCCCTGACGAAGACACCTTGTGTTGAAACGCGTAGGGTTAATTACTAGAGAGAGGAACACTATCTGTGAGATGTGTCCCCCTGTCCTAGGTCTGTTTCATAGCAGACGAAGTTGCAAATCACTGCAGTATTGATTGGATCGAAGACGGTGCAGTTTCAAAGTTGAACGTCTCACGCGACGTGAAGAGGCTCCCCCACGTGATGCGGAAGCGGTGAGTGTGGCGGAGACAAGCCGTGCGTTTGGAGAAACTGGATGTAGTGATTCCCAGTCTAACTACAGAGGAGGAGATTGAGGTAGAGGGTAACTGTGCGTCTGGAGACGCGGATCACACCAATATACCAACTTCTTGAAGAGGGGTGAGTGAGTTGATGGAGTAATAGGAAGAAGAGGCAGGCTAGCCCCTTCCTTCTCCCCCCCCTCTCCTTCCCCTCCCTCTCTCCAACAGCATTCTACACTGCTCCAAAGCAGATATACTATACAAATCCCACCACCCAGAAGATCATGACGGAGGGTAAGGAGAACTACTACTAAAGTTTTTTTCTGTGTGAGCATTAATATATGCCATAGGAACTACACCCAAAGTCTTTTTAAAGACTTGGATTAATATTGGGCCATTGTCAATTTATATTCATTAAGTGTATCCTCTCTCATATTATTGTTGTTTTATTTTGTATTCAATTAAGTTTTTATAATTAAATTTTCTAAGAAGACTACTATCCATTCAAGTATTGCACTAATTATACTATCCACAATCCTAATCGATAGAATTATATCATCGGGTCATTATTTCCTTATATGTATTTACATTATATATACTCCTAATTGTCTACAGCAAGGAATTTCTCGTTCCCAATTGGATAAAGTGACAGTTGTTTTTTGGGATCCCCTTCCTTGACAGTGTTCTGTTTTTTTAATTATTTTGGACTTCCCATTATATTATTATTTTTTCCTTCCCTTTTTGTTTGCGCCTAGGTCATCTTCACCCAATTCTTTCTCTCGGCGTTGGTGAGGCCGTGGACCTAATTGGCAGCATTTAAGATAAGGGATAGGTAGTTATTGGTAGCACCTCCTCTAGTATTGTGTTGTATCACTTTATTGTGTTTTATTTTTGTATTGAGTTTATTTATAATTTTGATGCGCTAGTGTTCTTTCCCCTCATATATATATATATATTTATTTTATATATATATATATATACATATACATACATACATACAGTACCTGTCTGGTATCCGTGTTCCATGCCTGTGATGAAGCTGTGAGCGTTCGCTATTTCTGCCGCATCCTCCACAGATCTCAGGGGAAGGTCCCCCATCCCATAGGAGATATTATCCTTCAGGGACCGCGCGGACAGAGAGGGCTCCTGACTAACCACAGACACCTGAGGAGAGAGGCACAGGGAGTTACCGGGGGCAGGGGGGGAGATAAGGTGAGAGAGGCATAGGGAGTCACAGGGAGGGGAGAAGGTGAGAGAGAGGCATAGGGAGTCACAGGGAAAGGGATGTGAGCGAGGAGAGGGAGTCCCAGTGGGGAGGGGGGTGGGTGGGGGGTAAGGTGAAAGAGGCATAGGGAGTCACAGGGACAGAGATGTGAGAGGGAGGTGAGAGGGAGGCATAGGGAGTCACGAGGACAGAGAGCAAGAAAGAGAAAGAGAGTCATAGGTAGTCGATAAGGTGAGAGAGAAGCACAGGGAGTCACACAGACAAAGATATAGGGAGTTAAAGGGAGTCAGTGAGAAGCAAAGAGAAAGATATAGAGAGGCACAGGGAGTAACAGTGAGAAGCACAGAGAAAGATATATAGAGGCACAGTGAGGACTACAGAGAAAGATAGTGAGTCACAGTGAGAAGCACAGAGAAAGATATAGAGAGGCACAGGGAGTAACAGTGAGAAGCATAGAGGATGACAGAGAGGCACCTTGCGGCACAGTGAGAAGCACAGAGAAAGATATATAGAGGCACAGGGAGTAACAGTGAGAAGCATAGAGGATGACAGAGAGGCACCTTGCGGCACAGTGAGAAGCACAGCGAAAGATATAGAGAGGCACAGGGAGTCACAGTCAGTCTGACCTTGCTGCGGTAGTACCGGTTCTCATAGTCTGTCAGTGGTTTCCCATCCAGCAGGATACGACCTCCCTGAGGCTCATAAAACCTCAGAAGCAGCTGCACCACTGTAGTCTTCCCGGCGTCACAGGGACCCACCAGGGCTGTCACTTTACCTGGGCGCAGCTCAAAGGACACGTCCTGAATGGACAGGTAAGGGACACTGAGGCTGGTGTGTATGCAAGGGGGAGGCTGGTACTGTGTATGTATGTGTGGGGAGACTGGCACTTGTGTGTGTGTGTGTGTGTGTGGGGGTTGGCACTGTGTGTGTGTGAGGGGGGGGGCTGGCACTGTGAGTATGTGTGATTATGAGTGAGAGGGAGGCTGGCGCAGCCTGTGTATTTGTAAAAGGGGGAGTCTGGCACTGTGTGTGTGCGTGTGGGGGGGGGGAGGGGGGCTGACTCTGTGTGTATGTGTGAGGGGGGGGCTGGCACTGTGAGTATGTGTGATTATGAGTGAGAGGAAGGCTGGCACAGCCTGTGTATTTGTAAAAGGGGGAGTCTGGCACTGTGTGTGTGCGTGTGGGGGGGGGGGGGGGGGGGTTGGCACTGTGTGTGTGTGTGATTGTGACTGAGTAAGAGGGAGGCTGGTGCTGCCTGTGTGTGTAAATGGGGGAGGCTGGCTGTGTGTGTGTGTGTATGTGTGTGTGTAGGCTGGCACTGTGTGTGTAAGGGGAAGGCTGGCGCTGTGTGTGATGGGGAGGCTCGCACTGTGTGCAAGTGTCAGTGTGAGTGACGGAAAGGCTGGCACTGTGTGTGTATGTGTGCGTGAGGGGTGATCCTGTCACTACGTGTGTGTGTGTGTGTGTGTGCGTTTGTATAAAAGAGGGAAGCTAGGAGAGTGTGTATGTGTGTGTTTGTGGGCAGGGGGTAAACTTGCATTGCCTGTGTTAATATGGGGGAGGCTAGCAGTGTAAGGAGCACTGTAGTTTCTGTGTGGGGTGGGTTGAGGGGGGGGGGGGGGCTGGCAATGCCTGTGTGTGTAAGGGAGAGGCTGGCATTGTGTGTGTGTTTGTGTGTGTAAGGTGACGCTGGCACTGTGTGTGTCAGCGGGAGGTGGCACTGTATGTATGATTGTGTGTGTGTAAGGTGAGGCTGGCACTGTTTGTATGTGTAATTATGAGTAAGGAGGAGGCTGGCACTGTGTGTGGGGCGAGGGGGGACTGGCACTGTGTGTCTGTGTTCATGTAAGGTGAGGCTGTCACTGTGTGTGTGGGGGGCTGGCACTGTGTGTGTGTGCGGGTAAAAGAGAGGGGCTGGCACCGTGTGTGTGGGGGGGAGGGGGCTGGCACTGTGTGTACAGCATGCGTGATTGTGAGTGAGAGGGAGGCTGGCAGTGTTTGTGTGTAAATGGGGGAGGCTGGCAGCGTGTTTCTGTGGGGGGGAAGGCTGGCAAAGCCTGTGTGTCAGGGCGAGGCCGGCACTGTGTGTGTAAGGAGAAGACTGTCACTGTGTGTGTGTTTAAGGGGGTCTGGCACTATGTGTGTGTTTGTGTGTGGGGGCGAACCTGGCACTGTGCGTGTGTGTATGTGTGTGAGTGAGGGGGCGGCTGGCACTGCCTGTGTGTGTAAAAGGGGGAGACTGGCAGAGTGTGTGTGTGTAGGCAGGCACTGTGTGTGTTAGGTGGAAGGCTGGCACTGTGTCACTGTGTGTGTAGGGAAAGCTGGAACTCCCTGTCTATGTAAGGGGGAGACTGGCACTGTGTGTGTTTTGTGTGTAAGAGGGAGGCTGGCACTGCCTGTATGTGTGTAAAAGAGGGGGAGGTTGGCACGGTGTGTGTGTGTGTAAAAAAGAGGGAGAGGTTGGCACTGTGTGTTTGTGTGTGTGGCTGGCACTGCCCTTGAATGTGTAAAAGAGGGCTGGTGTGTGTTTGTGTGTGTGTGTAGGAGGCTGGCACTGTGTGAGTGTGAGAATCAGTACCTGCAGAGCTGGGGTTTCTGGGCACTTGGGGTAGGAGAAGGTGACGTGCTGGAATTGGATGTGCCCTGGCAGGATGTGGGGGGCGAGATGCCCTGCAAGGGGTAACTTCGGGGTGCGGTCCATGTACTCGAAAACCTTCTCCGAGGATCCCACCGCCTTCCTGACATCAGGGTACATCCTGAGCAGCACCTGGGCATGGGGAGAGGTACAGCGCAGGGTGTGAGAGCCTGCAGCACGTTGCCCTCAGAGAGGCCTATATCGCGTTGCCCTCAGAGAGAGGCCTGCAGCGTGTTGCCCTCAGAGAGAGGCCTGTAGAGCGTTGCCCTCAGAGAGAGGCCTGCAGCACGGTGCCCTCAGAGAGGCCTGCAGCACATTGCCCTCAGAGAGGCCCGCAGCTCGTTGCCCTCAGAGAGGCCTGCAGCCCGTTGCCCTCAGAGAGGCCTGCAGCCCGTTGCCCTCAGAGAGGCCTGCAGCCCGTTGCCCTCAGAATGAGGCCTCCAGCGCGTTGCACTCACAGAGAGGCCTGCAGAGTATCAATCTGTTTATCCCTTCCCACTGAATGAATCCTGCAGAGCATTGCTGCTTGTAAGATGTCCGTCTCTCACCTCCACGGCCGAGGTAAACTGCATCTCGTACAGGACAAATGATACCAGGTCACCTCCGTTGAGATCCCCGTGTGTCACCAGGCGGCCCCCGAAATATAGGATCCCGACCTTCAGAGCCAACCCCGAAAACTGTGAGGGAGAGAGGAGAGTATCACAACTTCTTTTCTTCTCTCTCTGTGCTGCTCTACACAAAGGAGATTTGCTTATAAATTGCCAGGTTTACGGCCACATTTAAAATGGCCGCTTTATGTAGTGAGATCGTTCTTTTGTTATTCCTACAAAGCTGGGATGGCCATCTTAGCTTTGATTATGCAGGGAAGGATGCAGCACATAGGGCCTTATTCAGAGAGGGTTGATAAAAAAAAATCGCCAGGGAATTTAAAATGACTGTTTTTTGGGCGTTGCTATCACGGTATTCAGAAAGGCTCGATTACCAAAATTCCCAAAACGGGCGAGTTGCTGCCCGCGAGAGCCTCGAGCCTCTGAAAAGGCCTAAACCAGCGATTCATTTCTGCTGCAGAGAGAGCTGCTCTGAGAGAGTAGCCTCTCCCAGCTGAAATGTCGCCCGAAAATTATTTATTTAAATATACATTTCTTTAATAGTGTAGAGGTGCAGGGGGTCTCCGGAGCTGAACCACGTTGTTTTTTTTGTCCGGGGACCCCCTGCTTCACGAGATACAGGCCCCATTATGGGGTGCCGGTATCTCCTATGCAAGGAAATGTCCCGGTCACGTGACATTTCAATGCAGAGGGATACCGGCACCCCATAATGGGGCCCGTATCTCGGGAAGCAGGGGGTCCCCGGACATAAAACCAACGTGGTTCAGCTCCGGAGACCCCCCGCACCTCTACACTATTAAAGAAATGTATATTAATAAATATTTAAAAAAAACATCAATACACGCACCCCCCCCCTCCGCCCAAACCCATACAGTACAGTAATGGGCAAAATAACTATTATCCAGATATGGATAATACTGTAGATTATTTGCCCATTATTAAACACTGCATTAGCATACATAAATAAAGTAAATAAATAAAGTTATACTTACCAGAACAGCAGGTCCCTCTGTTCTCCGTTGCCAGAAAGCATATATATATATATATATATATATATATACAAAATAAAGACATTCTAATGGCCCCTAACCCCTTAATCACCTTAGCGGTTACTAACCGCTATAGTCATTAAGGGGTTAACCCACCCTGACCCGATACCAGTCCGGGAGGCCTAGGCACCCACCCTGACTGACTATACCCACCCTATACCCATTGAGTAGTATAGTGGTATATCATACCCATATAATAATAATATGGGCATGATAAGCCTCTATAGCACTCAATGGGCACCCTAATGACAATAAATTAATACACAAGACATACAGTAATAAAATGTAACTAAACTCACACGTCACTAAATACAAACACTAGCCAGCTAATCCAATCAATAGCAACATCAACAATGAATTAATTAAACCATTAACCAATCTAAACAATTAATTCCGAAACCAACTCAAAATGAATAGTAACACTAACTAATGTAAACAATGAATTACTCCAACATTAATTAATGTAACCATTAAAACTCCAAAAAATAAATTAAAACAATCTCTGAAGTAACCATAAAACATATTAGCTAACATAATATAACATTAAGTACAAGCGAACACCAATCGCAAACCTTTAATTACATTAAGCATGAAAAAACAAACAATGACATCCATATTATCAGTCAATGTGCCTCCCCCAAAAAATCACAAAAAACTTCCTAAGATTAAACCTGTAAAAAGAGACATTTACAAACATTGAATATATTACTTACCATTAGAAGCGGTGGCCCTCCGACTCCCGGGGTAACAGGAAGCTCACGTACCTTGAAGGCCTCCAACAGCATCCGATGCCATCCGCCATGAAGATCCGGATCAGGTACCCCAATCTTCTTTTTTCTTTCTTTAATCACCTTCTTCTATCTTCATCTGTTACCATTTCTTGTTCTTCTTTATCTTCTTTCTTCATCTGTCAATCCAAAATACCCCATGTTAAATCCCAGCCGATGCTGTCTCGTCAGCTTCTTGGGCTCAAATGAGGCGTCACGGCCTTAAATATGGCTTGTGACGTCACATTTACCCTCAAAATGGTTAACAGCCACCTGATTGGCTGTTAAAACCATGTTCCGACTTTAATTTTTTTTTTTGCCGTGACGTCACTTAAAGGGTATGATGCCAGCCAATCAGAATGGCTGTGCTTCATTTGCCTTTAAGATGACGTCACGAAGCCGGCGTCAGATGGTATTTCAGCCAATCAGATTGTGGGAACAAATTCCACACTCTGATTGGCTGAACTGCCTTGTGACACAGCGGCCATCTTGGATTTAGTGACGTCATGTTAAAGGGAAATTAAGCACAGCCATTCTGATTGGCTGGCATCATTCCCTTTAACATGACGTCACTAAATCCAAGATGACCGCTGTGTCACAAGGCAGTTCAGCCAATCAGAGTGTGGAATTTGTTCCCACGATCTGATTGGCTGAAATACCATCTGACGCCGGCTTCGTGACGTCATCTTAAAGGCAAATGAAGCACAGCCATTCTGATTGGCTGGCATCATACCCTTTAAGTGACGTCACGGCAAAAAAAAAAAATTTAAGTCGGAACATGGTTTTAACAGCCAATCAGGTGGCTGTTAACCATTTTGAGGGTAAATGTGACGTCACAAACCATATTTAAGGCCGTGACGCCTCATTTGAGCCCAAGAAGCCGACGAGACAGCATCGGCTGGGATTTAACATGGGGTATTTTGGATTGACAGATGAAGAAAGAAGATAAAGAAGAACAAGAAATGGTTACAGATGAAAATAGAAGAAGGTGATTAAAGAAAGAAATAAAGAAGATTGGGGTACCTGAGCCGGATCTTCATGGCGGATGGCATCGGATGCTGTTGGAGGCCTTCAAGGTACGTGAGCTTCCTGTTTCCCCGGGAGTCGGAGGGCCACCGCTTCTAATGGTAAGTAATATATTCAATGTTTGTCAATGTCTCTTTTTACAGGTTTAATCTTTGGATGTGTTTTTTGATTTTTTGGGGGGAGGCACATTGACTGATAATATATTAATCGGTACCTCTTTAGGGTACAGATTAATACATTATTATGACAATATTTGGGGGGCATTTCTCGCTTGGTATTGGTGTTGCTTTTTTGCGTTTCATGTATTATGTGGATGTCATTGTTTGTTTTTTCATGCTCAATGTAATTAAAGGTTTGCGATTGGTGTTCGTTTGTACTTAATGTTATATTATGTTAGCTAATGTGTTTTATGGTTACTTCAGAGATTGTTAGAACTTCTTTCTTTCTATTTAACGGTTTAATTCATTAATGTTGGAGTAATTCATTGTTTACATTGATTAGTGTTACTATTCATTTTGAGTTGGTTTCGGAATTAATTGTTTAGATTGGTTAATGGTTTAATTAATTCATTGTTGATGTCGCTATTGATTGGATTGATTGGATTAGCTGGCTACTGTTTGTATTTAGTGACGTGTGATTTTTTGGAGTTTAGTTACATTTTATTATTGTGTGTCTTGTGTATTACTGTATTGTGATTAGGGTGCACATCGAGTGCTATAGAGGCTTATCATGCCCATATTATTATTATATGGGTATGATGTACCACTATACTACTCAATGGGTATAGGGTGGGTATAGTCAGTCAGGGGTGGGTGTTTAGGCCTCACGGGTGGGTGAAGGGGATATTAGCCCTAACAATGGGTGTTTAGACCTTGCGGGTGGGTAGCGGTTGGGTTAACCCCTTTATTACCTTAGCGGTATTAACCACTAAGGTAATGAAGGGGTTAACTCCCCCCGCAACCCCCCCGCAATGCCTAAACAGCCACTAAGGGCCAAATTCCCCCTTCACCCACCCCCGCTAGCCATTGTATTGTATTGTATTGTATGTTTCTTACAGTAAGCTTAGCACGGGTGTTTAACCCCTTCATTGCCTTAGCGGTTAGCCGCTAAGGTCATGAAGTTGCTGTACATGCTTGTTTCCTGCCGCGGTTGCATGCCGGGGGGTCCGGAGCTGCTATTAATGGCTAGCAGCTCCGGAGACCCCCGGCATCAATCCGAGGCAGAAAAGGGGCCTGATTTTTTCTAAGTCCCGACACATCGCTGCTCATCGAGGCATCTCCCCACCAATTGACCAAAAATTTTGTGGTGAATTGGATTTGGGGAGAAGACCGCCTTTTAGGGCTGCGATGGGCTGCGGTATGCCGCGACAGCCGACTCGCGGGTCTCTGAATCACGCGAGTTTATCAACCATCCGAAAATGGTCGATAAGGGGCTGATCGCTGCTCAGTCGGCGAATTTCGGATAGCGATAAAATTTTGCGTCGATACAGGCCGTTATCGAGCACTTATCGAGGCTATCTGAATACAAGTAGCCATTTTGGCCGATAAGTGCTCGATAAGGGCCTTATCGAGGCTTTCTGAATAAGGCCCATAGAGATTCATTAATATGCCCTTTTTGGCTTCTGTTAACACTAGAGCAGTACAAACATTCCCTCTTTTCTTCTTTCTGTATGTGAGGAAGAGGAGAGGTTTGTGCAACTCAGGATGCAACATAAGCCCGAAAAAGGGTTTGTAATGAACAGTGTTCGACAAACCTATACATTTGCTCGCCCCGGGCGAGTGGATTTAACCCCCGGGCGAGTAAATATTGGCCCAAGCAGCACACGTTTGGTACTAGGTGGCGAGTAGATTTTTTGGTGATTTGTCAACCACCGGTAATGAATATCCGTGTGCGTAGAAGTTCCTGAAGTGACATCACAAATACAAGACAGTAGCCTCCTGTAGTACTCACACTGTTGGCCACGTTGGAGCAGCCATAAGCCATGGCCTCCATCTTGTTGAGTTGGTATGTGTCCTGCAGTTTCCTCTCATAGCGCCGATATTCGCCCTCCTCGTTAGCGAAGCTTCTCACCGTCTTCATGTTGGAGAAAGTCTCCTCGGCCACCTGGTTGGCTTTAGAGAGGGACTCCTGGACCCGCACAGCCAGATCCTGTGGGGAAGAGATTGAAGCAATGATACGTCACTTTATCGAGGGAACAGAATGTAATAAACACAGTGCCCAGAGGGTGTCACTATAACCTTATACACCCCGCAACACACACAGTGACCATGGTGTGTCACCAGACCTTACGAATAATATACTGCTTGTAATACACACACTGACCATAGGGGGGTCACTATAATTTTGTACACCCTGCAATACACACAGTGACCACATTGTGTCAATATATCTATAATGCAAATACCTCCCATAATACACACAGTGACCACAGGGTGACACGACATGGATCTCACCTGGTAAAAGGTCCCTGAAAGCTTTGGCACTAGCATGATGACGCAGAGACACTGCAGAGTGAAGAGCGTCAGTTTTGGGGACACGCTGAGCATGTAACTGCTGAGGAATATCGCTCTCATAAGATACCACATCAACAGGCTCAGGTCACTGCTCAGAGATTCGCTCATCGCCGTGATATCCGTAGTAACCCGAGATGTGATGTCACCTGCAAGAGGAGTGATGTCATAAGCTACCTCCCACCAACAGCTTCCAGCACCTCCAACTGACTATTGACGTAATTGCAACATTTCCCCAATAATCTTTAAAAAAAATTGTTATTATTATTATTTAAACAGAAGCAGGAGCTGTGAATTTCTGAAGGTCACAAATAAGATGTCCGCCCCTTTATATAATGGCATTGAGTATTACAGTACCTGTGGGCACAGAGTCGAAGAATGCGATGTCCTGCCTCAGAACGGAGCGGAGAAGCTGGCTCTGGGTACGAGTGTGTATCCTGCTCATGGTGACGTTGTAGAGACAGTCACAGAAGAATTCTGTCACCGCACTGCCAAGCCAGAAACCCATTGTTACCCCCTGAATGGGACGTCCAGTCACCAAAAGGTTTCTATGCGCCCCTTTCATTCAGCCATCCTCAACCCTCACAGTGACATCATCCAATAGTACTGAAGAAATAATGCTTCAAATATTTTTCTCTAGGGCCTATTTAAGATGGCTGTCATTCTAACTGCATAATAACTAAACTAAATTTGCAAAGCGTATACGCTTATTTTAAATGATCAAGTAACCAATAAAAATGACAGATAGGTTTTTATCACTGAGAGCTTTCAATTTGTAAGGCGGTGTTCTTATAAGTGGAGTGCCCTTATGACATGGATTTCTCACATAGGATGGCACACACTGTGAGGAAATATTACAAGGGGGTGCTGTTTTAACACGGCTCCTCCCATAGGAAGGGGTACGTCAGTGCTGTGATGAGATTTTCTTATAAGAGGTGTGTTCTTGTAAAAGGGCTTGCAACATAGGAAGGGGCACATCAGGGCTGTGATGAGATTTTCTTATAAGAGGTGTGTTCTTGTAAAAGGGCTTGCAACATAGGAAGGAGCACATCAGGGCTGTGATGAGATTTTCTTATTACAGAGGTTCCTTCCATAGGAAGGAGCACGTTGGGGCTGTGAGGAGATACTCTTATAAGAGGGATAATGTTCTCACCTTCCGATGGTGATCAGACTCATGGCCGTGATGGCGTTCCTGAAAGCTGAGGGATCCTCCTTGTTTAGGATCCAGTCCGTCATACGTCCCGTGTAAAGGGGGAGCGCCACCTCACCTGTGACATGGATAGGGGTGTGGGGAGGGGGGAGGTGAGAGTTTAAGGGGACACATTGGGGAGAGGTTTATAGGGGGACACAGTTATATATACACAGTATGACACTGACACATTGTATATGGGTAAAATAGATGTATTTCTTATATTGTATAAAACAAAACAAAATCTATTTGTTATACTGTACTGTACATAAAAAATAGAACAGACATCTATTTTTCACAGTAGACATTTGTGTTATATTGTATATAATATCACACAATAGATGTGTCCCATTGTATACAATATCACACAATCGATATGTTACATTGTAAAGAAAATCATACAATAAGCATGCACTACATTGCATATATCACACAATAGATGTGTTACATTATATGTAAAATCACAAAATAGCCGTGTTACATTTGTATATAATATTCCAGCTTAGCCATTCATGTTATGTGATATAACCATCTATTTGTTACATTGTGTATAAGAAATACATCTATTTAAGTTCCAGTCCCAGATGGATATACTGCATTTTTTTTATAAAAAAACCCATCTCTTTTCTTCTTACACATCATCTAACTAATCTTTTTAATTCATTTTTAATTTCTGAACAAGTTACTCCATTTACGATGGATGCTTCAATCTCTTTACTTCTTAAGTCAGATAAGGATCCGGAATTATGTTCTTCTTATAGGCCTATTGCTTTACTTAATTTAGATGCTAAATTATTTACTAAAATATTAGCCATGAGCAGTGTTCGACAAATCACCCAAAAATCTACTCGCCCAACCAAAAAATCTACTCGCCACCTAGCCCCGCCCCCAACCCTGCCCCTACCCCCACCCCCAACTCCGCCCCTAGTCCCGCCCCCAGCCCCGCTTTAAAATAAAATATATAAATAAAATACATTTAATAAATTCCTAGTCAGAACAACATTCGTTTTTGACATAAATGTATTTATTGTATTACATTATACTACAAATAGGTGTGTGTGTGTGTGTGTGTGTGTGTGTGTGTGTGTGTGTGTCAATGTCGGATCTACAAATAAAAGCCAGATGTGAATGACTAGTTTCCTGAACCCCTTAACCAGTGTCTGGACGTCGGCGCTTCACAGAGAGAGACAGACAGAGAGACAGACAGACACACACACACACAGCGGCACACCCCCCCCCCCCACACACACACACAGAGAAAGAGAGACACACAGAGAAAGAGAGAGAAAGAGAGACACACATAGAAAGAGAGAGAAAGAGAGACACACACTGAGAGAATGAGAGACAAAGAGAGAGTGCGACAGAGAGCGCGAAGAAGAGAGTGCGACAGAGAGAGCGAAGAGAGTGCGACAGAGAGAGCGAAGAAGAGAGTGCGACAGAGAGAGCGAAGAAGAGAGTGCGACAGAGAGAGCGAAGAAGAGAGTGCGACAGAGAGAGTGAAGAAGAGAGTGCGACAGAGAGAGCGAAGAAGAGAGGGTGACAGAGAGGGAGAGGGTGACAGAGAGAGGGAGAGGGTGACAGAGAGAGGGAGAGGGTGACAGAGAGAGGGAGAGGGTGACAGAGAGAGGGAGAGGGCAACAGAGAGAGGGTGACACAGGGAGAGGGTGACACAGGGAGAGGGTGACACAGGGAGAGGGTGATAGGGAGAGGGTGACACAGGGAGACGGAGAGGGTGGGTGACACAGGGAGAGGGTGACATGGAGAGGGAGAGGGAGGGTGACACAGGGAGCGGGACAGGGTGACACAGGGAGAGGGTGACACAGGGAGAGGGTGAGAGAGGGAGAGGGTGACACAGGGAGAGGGAGGATGACACAGGGAGAGGGAGGGTGACACAGGGAGAAGGAGAGGGTGACACAGGGAGAGGAGAGGGTGACACAGGGAGAGGAGAGGGTGACACAGGGAGAGGGAGGGTGACACAGGGAGAGGGAGGGTGACACAGGGAGAGAGAGGGTGACACAGGGAGAGGAGAGGGTGACACAGGGAGAGGGAGGGTGACACAGGGAGAGGGAGGGTGACACAGGGAGAGGGAGGGTGACACAGGGAGAGGGAGGGTGACACAGGGAGAGGGAGGGTGACACAGGGAGAGGGAGGGTGACACAGGGAGAGGGAGGGTGACACAGGGAGAGGGAGGGTGACACAGGGAGAGGGTGACAGAGGGAGAGGGTGACAGAGGGAGAGGGTGACACAGGGAGAGGGTGACACAGGGAGAGGGTGACACAGGGAGAGGGAGGGTGACACAGGGAGAGGGAGGGTGACACAGGGAGAGGGAGGGTGACACAGGGAGAGGGAGGGTGACACAGGGAGAGGGTGACAGAGGGAGAGGGTGACAGAGGGAGAGGGTGACAGAGGGAGAGGGTGACAGAGGGAGAGGTTGACACAGGGAGAGGGAGGGTGACACAGGGAGAGGGAGGGTGACACAGGGAGAGGGAGGGTGACACAGGGAGAGGGAGGGTGACACAGGGAGAGGGAGGGTGACACAGGGAGAGGGTGACAGAGGGAGAGGGTTACAGAGGGAGAGGGTGACAGAGGGAGAGGGTGACAGAGGAGAGGGAGGGTGACACAGGGAGAGAGAGGGTGACACAGGGAGAGGGAGGGTGACACAGGGAGAGGGAGGGTGACACAGGGAGAGGGTGACAGAGGGAGAGGGTGACAGAGGGAGAGGGTGACAGAGGGAGAGGGTGACAGAGGGAGAGGGTGACAGAGGGAGAGGGTGACAGAGGGAGAGGGTGACACAGGGAGAGGGTGACACAGGAGAGGGACGGTGACACAGGAGAGGGAGGGTGACACAGGGAGAGGGAGGGTGACACAGGGAGAGGGAGAGGGTGACACAGGGAGAGGGAGAGGGTGACACAGGGAGAGGGTAACACAGGGAGAGGGTGACACAGGGAGAGGGTAACACAGGGAGAGGGTAACACAGGGAGAGGAAGAGGGTGACAGGGAGAGGGAGACACAGGGAGAGGGAGAGAAGGTGACACACGCACAGACACACAGACACTCACTCTCACTCAGACAAACACACACACACACACACAGTCTGTCACTCACACACACAAACACTCACCCGCAAGGCAGGGGGTCGCACATGGCAGCAGTGGGGCCTCCGCACGGCAGGGGGGGTGCACATGGCAGAGGGGGCCTCCGCACGGCAGGAGGGCCTCTGCAAGGGGCCGCGCCCCATCCAGAGGCGGACGCCGACGCTGATAGAATGGAGAAGGGCCGGTAGGGGATTTCCCCTGCTTAGAGCAGGGAGAGGCTCCGGTTCGGGGATTTCCCCTGCTTAGAGCAGGGAGAGGCTCCGGTTCGGGGATTTCCCCTGCTTAGAGCAGGGAGAGGCTCCGGTTCGGGGATTTCCCCTGCTTAGAGCAGGGAGAGGCTCCGGTTAGGGGATTTCCCCTGCTTAGAGCAGGGAGAGGCTCCGGTTCGGGGATTTCCCCTGCTTAGAGCAGGGAGAGGCTCCGGTTCGGGGATTTCCCCTGCTTAGAGCAGGGAGAGGCTCCGGTTCGGGGATTTCCCCTGCTTAGAGCAGGGAGCGGCTCCGGTTCGGGGATTTCCCCTGCTTAGAGCAGGGAGAGGCTCCGGTTCGGGGATTTCCCCTGCTTAGAGCAGGGAGAGGCTCCGGTTCGGGGATTTCCCCTGCTTAGAGCAGGGAGAGGCTCCGGTTAGGGGATTTCCCCTGCTTAGAGCAGGGAGAGGCTCCGGTTCGGGGATTTCCCCTGCTTAGAGCAGGGAGAGGCTCCGGTTCGGGGATTTCCCCTGCTTAGAGCAGGGAGAGGCTCCGGTTCGGGGATTTCCCCTGCTTAGAGCAGGGAGCGGCTCCGGTTCGGGGATTTCCCCTGCTTAGAGCAGGGAGAGGCTCCGGTTCGGGGATTTCCCCTGCTTAGAGCAGGGAGAGGCTCCGGTTCGGGGATTTCCCCTGCTTAGAGCAGGGAGAGGCTCCGGTTCGGGGATTTCCCCTGCTTAGAGCAGGGAGAGGCTCCGGTTAGGGGATTTCCCCTGCTTAGAGCAGGGAGAGGCTCCGGTTCGGGGATTTCCCCTGCTTAGAGCAGGGAGAGGCTCCGGTTCGGGGATTTCCCCTGCTTAGAGCAGGGAGAGGCTCCGGTTCGGGGATTTCCCCTGCTTAGAGCAGGGAGCGGCTCCGGTTCGGGGATTTCCCCTGCTTAGAGCAGGGAGAGGCTCCGGTTCGGGGATTTCCCCTGCTTAGAGCAGGGAGAGGCTCCGGTTAGGGGATTTCCCCTGCTTAGAGCAGGGAGTAGCACCGGGGTTAGGGGATTTCCCCTGCTTAGAGCAGGGAGAGGCTCCGGTTCGGGGATTTCCCCTGCTTAGAGCAGGGAGAGGCTCCGGTTCGGGGATTTCCCCTGCTTAGAGCAGGGAGAGGCTCCGGTTAGGGGATTTCCCCTGCTTAGAGCAGGGAGAGGCTCCGGTTCGGGGATTTCCCCTGCTTAGAGCAGGGAGAGGCTCCGGTTCGGGGATTTCCCCTGCTTAGAGCAGGGAGAGGCTCCGGTTCGGGGATTTCCCCTGCTTAGAGCAGGGAGCGGCTCCGGTTCGGGGATTTCCCCTGCTTAGAGCAGGGAGAGGCTCCGGTTCGGGGATTTCCCCTGCTTAGAGCAGGGAGAGGCTCCGGTCGGGGATTTCCCTGCTTAGAGCAGGGAGAGGCTCCGGTTCGGGGATTTCCCCTGCTTAGAGCAGGGAGCGGCTCCGGTTCGGGAGGTCGATTTC